>NC_139254.1:13161424-13204416 GCF_977018435.1 Lepisma saccharinum | reverse complement strand
GGGGGTGACGTGTAAAAATTGTACACTTACGTCTATATATGTTGCAAAATTACGTTCTTCATTACCGCGATCATTCTCCATACAGAAACATAGGAATTATGTTTGATGATATGAACAAGTGACGTTCGGCATTCGTTGCGGTGTCTACAGCGTTGCCACACCGTTGCTTCGTTGCCGGGTGGAATGCGGACTTTGATTACAGTTTGGCAACGGTGTTCGAGCGTTGTTCTATAAAAATGGCGTGTTGCGTAGTGAGGAAGCTAGTGCTACAAGACTTATATTTTGTTACAATATGTGCTCATTGGCAAAACATTTCACTGATATCCCCACGAACCATTTCCGGTAAGGTTAGGGTAAGAAATGATCTCGAATTTCGTTAATATTTGGTATATTAACTAATTTTGGCCTTCTAATCTGTACATTATGCACGGGTAGTCCCACGAACCATGCACGGGTAGCCCCACAAACCATTCACGGATAGCCCCACTAACCATTTGCGGTATGGTTAGGTTAGGCAAGCTTAGTTAGAATTTTGTTCGTAAAAAATGCGATACAGCTCTAAAAAAAGATCCACTTATATCGTTTTTTTTCGTGATTTCCACACGTGACCCACGCATTTTAACAACAGATTCGTGATTAGAAGGCCAAATTTATTTATTTCAACTTCGATTTACCCCATCACTCTACCACGGCCTACAAATCATCTTTCTCCTTTTCGGCTCCCAAAGCATGGAATGCATTGCCTGAAAATATCGCTAGTGTAAATAACCCATTATATTTCAAACGTAAAATAAAAGATCTGCTGTTAATGGAACAATGGCAGAGTCGGGGCACATACTGAAGGTATCAAGTCACTCACTAAAAGGAATTGTATTATTGTATTATTATTACTATTGTCTTTTGTATTTCTAGTTTTTGTATGCAACTAATTCCTATGTATTTTTTTCTTTCTTATTTTTTAATTTTTTATTTGTATTATTATTATTATTTACGCTTAGCTTACTGCTCCATAAGTTTATAATAATCTCATATGTATTATCATATTGACAAGGGTTAGGTGGCAGAGCAGCCGTTGGCTGAACCTCGCCCGCTGAATAAAGAAAATTTATTATTATTATTATTATTATTATTATTACATGGCGAAGTTAAGGCTGTGGAGCCTTTTCTTCCACTTGACCATGTTTACAAAAAAAATTGAATATGAAATAATTAAAATATTGAAAAAGAAAAGAAAGAAAAAAAATATAAAAATTACAGAGAAGTAAAAAAATAGAAAGAAAAATTACATATAAGAAAGGTAATTTAGTTAGTATACCAAATATTAACGAAATTGGAGACATTCTCTATATTATAAATTCGCTCCATGTTATCAAGTAAAGAGTCCCTTTGCTCTTTGGCAGGGATGGCGTATGGGTCGAGTCCTCATTGGAACTACAGTTCGGTATCTTTGAAACAGCTCGAGAGGAAGCCGACAGGACGAGCCAGCATCTGTTTTTCTGAGAAGCGCTGTTGTAACTTTTACCTGCAGTATTTAGACATCCAACACGAACTGCAACGACATTACACTCCCAAGGTCTCCACATTGTATTTAAAGAATAGCACAACGCAATACAACAACCTAGAAAAGATAAAGAGCAACCTCACTTTATGAAATTTCTAAATTGGAATTCAGTCAACGTGAACTTCGCAAGTACTGTCAGTTCCTAAAACGGACGCTATTGGGGGGTAAAGTTTGAGGGGAGGATTTACTGGGCTCCACGTGGACTTGACATGTGGTTGTCAGATTGAAACTGATCTTTCGGAACTTTCTTTGAAGTAAAGTGGCGTTCAAGCGAGGACTGCGACTATACCAAGACGAGATTGGACCATCCTCGTGTGGAGAAGGGATGGCCAACAATTTTCGGATCCGGTTACCCGGAGCCAGATGTATTAGAATCCGGATATGGCTATCTCTAGTATCGAGATTGTAGCCTCTCCCCCTCGCATAATTACAATTACAAAACCCATGTGGAAATAGCAACTGTTATTGATTGATTGAATTAAATACTTTGGGTGTATCGGCACATGCGCCCATTTTGCACTGCTTGCATCCCTCCTTCATGTAGAGCCGTAGGTATCACAGTGTGGTACCCATTGATGAGGAGCTGTGTGAATCCTAGAGCGAGCGGGAACAGTGATGTTTCGAACTTGAAATTCCCTCTTTTCCTTCTTAAAGGTTTATCGCTAGATTTCGATCTAGAAGGATATGCGATCGTTTTTGGGGAATTAAACCATATTTAGCACCAAAGGTGATTTTTTAATTTTATGGACGAGTGTCGCAAGCAATTTGATTGGTATGTTAATTGGCGTGGATAAATCTTGTACTTGGACAATGTACTTATTTTTGTTTTCTTATTAGACATTAAATTTACAAAATTTGCTTTACCTGCAGTCCTTACTATTAATCTCAGTATGTGAAAGTTCTTACACTTTTCGTTTTTATTAATCAACTGAGTTCAAGATTGATAGACAGGTGCTTATGTTCCACTAGATGAGGAAACAGACTATATTTCAGGTGCTTATGTTGCACTAGACAAGGAAACGCAGAAGCAACCATGAGTCAAGCAATCAAACGCCATGCAATTAGTGAGGGCCTCCCCGATGGCGCAGTGGTAGCGTCGTCGGCTTCTGATCATTTATCCCGGGTTCGATACCCGCTGAAGGACATAGTGGTTCGGATCGCACTTTAAACTGTAGGTCCAATCCCGATTAACCTTTGTGTGTTTGTGTGCATAAGGTGGACTTAGAACACAAACTCAATCAATCAATGAATCATACAATTAGTGCATGACGTCTGATTTCTCTTGTTTCTTGTACATCTTTGGCTTCAAAATTCCTAGAGCCTGGGAGAATTCCCTGCTGGGAACACCACTGGCCGTGAAGCCAATTCTGGAACTGGAAGAAGTGGGTGTGAGATATTCATGAAACGCCCACAGATTGAGAATTCAATATTAGCTCCTTATTACAAACTGATACGTTCAAAATACGCCACTGCATCTGTCTATATTTATCCTGCTCTTCTCTGAATTCTATGAGATCTTGAGTGAAGGGCGGAAGGACCAACGAATATGTGCGTGGTCGTGCAAATGCGTTTGCCCGAGCTTTTTGGGCTCTACAAAACGACACAGTATGAAAAATCCTGTTCGTCTCCGGTTGGCTGCGTGAGATGACGTCAAAAACTGATGTCTTTGAAGTCGAATGCCCTTGCCGCGAGCAACTTTCCATAAAGGAACATCCGACGGAATCTTTCTTCATGGTTTTGGAGCCGCAACGGTTAGCTCTTTTAAGTACAAGCACAGTTGCTGGGATGCGAGACTACAATGCCTTTCGTGCTATTCTTAAATGTTTAATGCATGGTATTTTGTTTCTATTGTTAGTTGTTCTCTTGATATACACGCTCTCAAGAGACATCCTTTTACGTAATGTGATTTCTCGTAAATGCATGCATGGAGTCAAATAAGAGATGCATCTGTAAGAAAATGAAGATTTGTTCTTTGTATGGTATAAATGCTTTTTTCTCATTCTCTTGCGTTCAATCCCTCTCCTGCAACTACAGTGGTTTCAGGTTCGACTCCCGGCCTGGGCATGGGTGTTCTTTGTGAATGTCCCTTCATCAATTTCATAATATAATCAATCATCTCACATTATGGGAGTAGACCTTGAATTGGCGAGGTTTGTTTTGAAAGATTGATATTGTAGTAGTTGGAGCTTCCCGTGTAGCTAAATAGTTAGCGCTCTTGCCTTTGGTGGGAGGGCTCCCGGACTCTATCCTCTGTGGCCTTATTATAGGTAAGAATAAAATTGGTAAGATTTTATTTTAGCAAACAACTCTTGAAGAATACCGGGAACCTTTCTTCCCCGACAGGAAACGATATACGAGGTGCACACCAAAAGTACGTGCCGTTTCGTTCTAATTTTCAAGAAAAATGAAATACAATGAAATAACCTGTGTTTATTTTTCAACAAACTCTCCCTCTTTATTGATACATAGTTGCCATCGCTCAGTCCATTTTGTGTAGCATGTGGCATAGTCATATTTGGAGGTATGTTTTAGATACTGGAAAACAGCACTTCCCAGGGATGATCTATTGGCAAAATGGCGTCCACGAAGAGAATTCTTGAGGTTTGGGAACAACCAGAAGTCACTCGGGGCTAAATCTGGTGAGTATGGTGGATGTGTCAGAAGTTCAATACCGTGGTCAGCCAAGAATGAGGTCGTGTCAAATTTGCAACACTGGATCGAACGCGAGCATCTTTTTGATCGTCACTAAGCAATCGTGGAACCCAGCGAGAGGAAACTTTCTTTAGGCACAAATCTTTGGTGATTATTCGTTCTACTGTTCCCATTGTTAGCCCCAGGGTATCACAAATCTCCTGCATGGTGACACGCCTATCTTCCATGATAAAATGTTCAACACGGTCAATGTTAGCATCAGTTGATGCTGTTTTCGGACGTCCAGACCTCTGCTCGTCTTTCACACTCGTTCGTCCATCTTTTAACTCACGCACCCACTTCCTAACAGTGTTTTCTGCAAGAGCACTATCACCACACACGGCCTCCAGTTGGCGATGAATATCGGCTGCACAACGTCCAGCTGCGGTAAGGAATTTCACAATTACCCGTTGCTCTTCAAGTGGAAATTCCATTTCCCCAGGCAGTATCAGAAACACGTCTTACTCCTTCAGGCACTGTCACTCAACTACTGCCACCTAGCACACAAAACTGACACTGCTTGAAGACGAAGGATGGAAGTCTCCGATGCCATAGTTATTTCCCTGAAAAGAGAAGAAATGTTGACTTCAGAACAAAACGGCACGTACTTTTGGTGTGCACCTCGTATATGTGCGTATGTGTGTTTTTACTTATTCCGGTTACACTTTCGGCTTCTATGTAATTTGCAACAGTTGAGACTGGATTATAGAGTTCATTATGTGGATTGGAGGCGGATATAAAGAAGAATCAGCGCCTTAACTCTGGATTCGAACCCAGAAACTGAGGGGAGACCTAGAACAACCTGCTGGTTCGGTAATCTATATTTATGCACAAACCACCTTATTTACATAACATAGAACCGCGCACCATTTCGTGATTGAGCTCCATTATCCCGCACACTAATATAATGACTCTTTCACCAAAAAGGACCGACCTGCCTTGTGTTTGCATCGCAACGTTCTCCAAGTTTCAACACTGTGCCTGCTCATTCAACAAGTTTCTTTTCCTCGAGCTTCAGAACCTTATCTCCACATACCTAATTGCTTTATCAGCTTCACATGCAGAGAAAGCATGTACTTTCCTTCATTATCCATAATTTATGTTCAGTTCTCTTAATTTGTGAACCACGCAGTGTTGCCCTTCCGCCAAGACTCGACAGTCTTTTCGTCGAACTCCGTGGCGGAGTGGTTAGCACAGTGCGCTACGATGCTACGGGTCCCGAGTTCAAATCCCGACCCGGCATGGGTACTCTGTGTGTGTGTGTTCCTTCATCAGTTTCATCATATATCATCACTCAACCTGTCGACCTCCGTGGCGGAGTAATTAGCACACCGCGCTGCGACTTAGGTCTTGGGTTCGAATCCCGGCTTGAGCCTCCCCGATGGCGTAGTGGTAACATTGTAGCCTTGTAATCAAGAAGTCCCGGGTTCGATACCCGTGTGGATGAACATAGTGGTTCGGATACCACTTTAAACTATGCGTCCAGTCCCGATTAGCCTTACTGTGCATAAAGTAGTCTTGAAACACAAACTCAATCAAATCCTCATCCTCATCTTCGCGATTAGCCAAAAGTGACAGAGAAGTGGAGTAAATTAATAAACTAAATCAATCAATCAAACGACAGTTTATCCTTTCTATCCTGTCACATATGCACGCATGCTCTACACGAAAGTAAATTTGGTTGTCTAAATTCAAGTCGCCTATGAAGTTACGTGCCCCTCATAAATTATCGTGTGAGCTATGCAAGACAAAGTACTGAGTCCAACATTGGTGCTCATTTGTAATGAAGCAAAGCCTGTTGCCACAGTAATTTGATTTGCAACTAGAATTATCTATTGTCCCATGAACTCGGCATCAAAGTAGAAATGTTTGTTTTATGTTGGAGACTGTAGCGATACGAATATCCTAATTGCGCGCGGACACACACACGATTCCCACTGATCTGGAAACGTCGGGAATATTAAGTATTCCCTAATATTTATGAACCCTGTGATTAGGAATTCAATGACCACAAGCGCTTGCATGTAAAAGAAGAAAAAACTTAAACAGAGCTAAAGTATGTTTATGTTTCCGCAATGTAGGATGGGTTCGCAATTTTACTTGAAAATACCCGTGGAACTGTAAGAAATTTGCTTCCTCAAAATGAGTAGGGATTCTGAAAACAGTCCTTTTTTTTTTCCAGAAGGAAAAGAGGGTTTCCTTTACTCTTCACAGTTCAGGTTGGTATGGTAACACTGTTAACACGACTAATATAAGGTTAATTGCAGGAGCTATTAAGAACACCGGTATTTTCATTCATAATCATTATTTCTGCTGGAAAATTTCTTGTCAATACAATCGATTCTTCGTACTTATTCTCAAATATGGAAAATATATCTGTTCCGCAATATACAGGGTGACTGGTAATTAGATGTATTCCCTGAAAGGGGTTAAAGTAGAGACAATTTGCAATAAATTTGACCATATGATACCCCGTCCAAAAATTAGTAGTTTTCGAGATAATCGAATTTCTATTGTTTTTTTTAAAAAATGACAATTTTCCACATAAAAAAATGAATTGAGAAAAAAATGCTCATTGTATGCCACTTATTTCAGCGTTTTCTGATAGGTAACAAATAAGTGGTTCGTTAAAAAAAAAAGTTTTTCCCAAATAACAATCACATGTAAGTAACGGGTGGGTCTAAACTTACAAGTGATGATAAAAAAATGCACTCTTAGTTTACTTGGCAACGTATTAATAACAAAAATGGTATGACACGAAGCGTACAAATTACTTTAATTACTTCCTTGTGTCATCTGTTATCCAACAAGGTACAAATGTTGCTAACATTCACATTTGTGTACAAGAAATAATACTTTATTCATCTTCATGTGAATGGAATCAATGAACAATACAATTAAAGAACATTACACGTCTTGCTCAAAGTGGGCACCTCCGCTACGAATGCAGGCACACAGGTTTTTACGGATATTTGCTCTCTTAACTCGTGATGTGATGGTGTCCTTGATGTGTCGACCAGCTGTTAAGATCCTCTCCCTGAGCTCTTCTTGCGAGTTTACCGGTGTCTTTTAAACTAAGTCTTTCATGTGGCTCCAAATGTAAAAGTCGCAAGGCGTCAAATCGGGGGATCGAGCCGGCCAGGGAATCGGACCGCCTCGGCCAATCCATTTCTTTGGGTAATTTTCATCCAGCCACTGTCGCACGCCCAGGCAGAAGTATTGATGGGCGTCATCAACAATCATTTGATCGAGCCATTTTTCTGCCCCAAATCTTAAATGACATCACTTATGAACATTTTTCGAGGAACGGAATGGCAATGTTGTTGGAGGATGTTCCTCTACAAGACATGACATGATCTATCAGCATGATGACTGCCCAGCTCGATCCCCACGCCTTGCGACCTTTACATTTGGAGCCACATGAAAGAATTAGTTTACAAGACACCGGTAAACTCGCAAGAAGAGCTCAGGGATAGGATCTTAACAGCTGGTCGACACATCAAGGACACCATCACATCACGAGTTAAGAGAGCAAATATCCGTAAAAACCTGCGTGCCTGCATTCGTAGCGGAGGTGCCCACTTTGAGCAAGACGTGTAATGTTCTTTAATTGTATTGTTCATTGATTCCATTCACATGAAGATGAATAAAGTATTATTTCTTGTACACAAATGTGAATGTTAGCAACATTTGTACCTTGTTGGATAACAGATGACACAAGGAAGTAATTAAAGTAATTTGTACGCTTCGTGTCATACCATTTTTGTTATTAATACGTTGCCAAGTAAACTAAGAGTGCATTTTTTTATCATCACTTGTAAGTTTAGACCCACCCGTTACTTACATGTGATTGTTATTTGGGAAAAACTTTTTTTTTTAACGAACCACTTATTTGTTACCTATCAGAAAACGCTGAAATAAGTGGCATACAATGAGCATTTTTTTCTCAATTCATTTTTTTATGTGGAAAATTGTATTTTTTTAAAAAAAACAATAGAAATTCGATTATCTCGAAAACTACTAATTTTTGGACGGGGTATCATATGGTCAAATTTATTGCAAATTGTCTCTACTTTAACCCCTTTCATCGAATACATCTAATTACCAGTCACCCTGTATATATACACACATTTTTTTCCGACTGTACATAATAATACGCCGCACCGGCATGTTTTTCATATTTCAGAATAAAAATTTATAATCGATCTTTTGTTTGTATGTCGAGAGGAGCGCGGTATATACAGAAAATTGCATGTTTCACAAAAAAAACTAATTTCTCATTTACCTCCTTTATTAATATATGTAACCAGATGTTACTTTACTATGTTGTCCTTTAAGAATACAAACTTTGTATTTATACATTTGCTTGTAACCGTACAAACCCAGAATCTATTAATTTTACTTTAATATTCGTAAAAATGATAGCACAATGACAGGATTTTGCAGTGTATTGAATATCTGTTTATAGATATTTCTGATTTGTAATTTAACTGATCCGCCGATAGTCCTATATCAGCCTAAATTAACACAATACCGATTCATTTGTTCCGTGCCTAGCACACACATATTGTGCGACTCCCCGATAGTTTAATGGTAACGTCATCGATATATGGAGGAATATAGTGATCCTTATCCCTCTTTAAACCGTAAATCCAGTCCCGATTAGCCTATCTGTGCATAAAGTGGACTAGGAGAACAAACTCCAACATAAATGCGTATCTCTGTGTGTTTTAACCACGTACTCCATACAGTCAAAATCGGCGCATCGAATGAAAGTTGCGTAGTTTAATGTTCGAGTTTGGACAGCGTCAAAGCAGAATCAATACCACTGAATGGAGAAAGCGTGAGACCGAGGGATTTTGCATACATGATTTACGATAACGAAATTTACCACTTAGCGCGGACCGTGTGTGTTCATGTTGGACCTCGAGAGACGTTTTTTTACGCGAAACTTTGCAGAAATCCTGTCAGCCGGTTTAAACTTTGATTGAAAAACGCTGCAGCGATGATCCAGCGGCGGGTCTAAGTTTAGTTTGGGCTCCTCCAACGCTTCCCTCGCCTGCATCTGCTTGGGAATAAATGGGAGTTGCAAAAGCAAACAGAAGTTCGTGTGGGTGAGCCATCCGCGAGGTGTAGGGTTTACAAGGACGTGTAATTCGTGTAACACGTTGCAAAGTTCAGCGTAGCCACCGCAAGTTCCAAGGTTCGAGTCCAGGCCTGCACGCACAACCCTACATTAGGGCTGAGCCGATACCAGTGGTATTGTATCGGAAAGTATCGGTTGTAATTCGTGTTCCGATACCAGCCCATACTTTTCTGGCATTTTGGTCTGAATTATGCAAATCCAAACTTTCTTTTTATTTCCCACCAATTTTGCACGAAAAATTATATTTTGTGATCACACAATACAGTAGAGCGTCGATTATCCGAACGTCGGTCAACCGAACGACCGCTTAACCGAACTGTGTACTCGCTCGCACCTGTTATTATACTCTCCCACCCTACCGTCCATCATCCCCCTCACTCCCAAACCAAGTTTCCCACAGTAGTCGCCGCACTGAGCCACCGCTGGCGGAACATTGCTTCTAATGGGGCCTTCATAAGGCGCTGCTGACCGGCCAAGCCGCCAGTCGCTGTGTTTCAACAATCAGCACACTTCTGTCGGTGTATGTATTGTTCATGCAAAATGCGTATGTAATATGTACATATTTTTGTTTAATAAACTGTACCACATACTATATATTCCTACTAAAGTTGCCTTTGTACGTTACTTTGTAATACTTAAAGAGATGCCTGTTTTTATGAATAAATTTACTGTACAGTACTTCTTTTTGGCAAATAAACATGTACAGTTCGATTATCCGAACAAACCAGTTTTCCGAACACCCATGTCCGCCAATTACTTTGGATAATCGACGCTCTACTGTATCTATTTTAATTCTTTGTAAATTGATACATATACAAAGGTCGGTCAAAAAGTAAAGCATAATCCACTGTAGCTCGGGAATGGTAAGGACTAGAGAAATGAAATTTTGTAGGTAGAAGCAGCGGCCCTTTACCACCTAACCAACGCCTAATTCCATGTCGAGAAGAGTCCAAGAAATCGGGATATACAAGTTGCATCACGATAACGCACAACCGCATGCTGCAATCATGACAGTTCAGAAGATTTGTCATCTGGGATGTGGTGCCACAACCCTCATACAGTCCTGACCTAGCGCCATCGGATTTCTATCTGTTTGGCAGACTGAAGGCTCATCTGCGTGGAAAACAGTTTGGAGATGACAACGAGCTCATTGCGTGTGTGAAAAAGTGGTGTGAAGACCAACCTCAAAAGTTTTACGAACGTGCATTCGTGTCATGGAAACAAAGATGGCTGCAGTGCAGTGAAGCACATGCATCATACATTGAGTGAGATTTCCAAAGGACCAATGCTTCTACCTACAAAATTTCATTTCTCTAGTCCCGAGCTACATTGGATTGTGCGTTTCTTTTTGACCGACCTTTGTAATTGGAGAAGAAAATGTACGCACCAATATTGATCAATATTTTGAACAAATTTAAATTATTGCAATTTTCAAATATCGGTGGAAATCGGTAAGACTATCGGTTTAAAGTGGTATCAGCTCAGCCCTACCCTCACTGCTTCAAATCTATTTCATACACCAACGCATGTTTTTGGTCTTTACCAGGAATGAAATTTAGGGTAAGGATGGAGCAAACGGACACCCTATGCACATTTTTAAAGTAAGGATGTAAGAGGTACCCTTTCTAAGGACACCGAAGTGTCAACCTCGCTTCCACGTAGTACCTGGACTGGATTTTGCAGACTGACGAGGCTCTTGAGTCTGGATCCGCAGTCAGTATAATCTTCACGAATATCATCGTATCACCTTTCATCTCATCTTCGCCATTGTTCGAAAGTGGCATCATTTGTTTCACGAGGCTTGCCATTTATCCTCATCTTCGCGAATACATGAAGAGGTAGACGAGTGATGTCAATAATGAAAATGGAACCAGCTGTGGATGGAGAGTTCATTGTTAGTCTTCGTTGGGTGATCTGTTAATTGCAGATGCCAAGGTCGGGATATCACCTCTAACACTTACTCTGGTCGACAATTCATCGTTAGTTTTAGACGTGTAGGGAGGTGATCGCTTAATTGTATATGTTAAAGGGGATGGGTGATTGCCTGTAGACATCAGGGGGAGGGGTCACTATTTACTTGTATGTTAACGATGACTTACAATCTCATCCTGGCCTTGGCTTAGGAGTTCCCTTGTGAATCCAGTGTCCTTTCATCCCTTAGTCGCATTTAGCCTACAGAGACAAAAAGTCGACATGAAAGAGAGCACCAAAAATACAAATTCGTCAGTTTATGATAAATTATATAACTTTTAACAAACATTTATCAAGATCTTCCACTTATTTTGATTTTTACACACTATTTAAACTAGTCCATTCTACATTGGATGGGTGATGATAATGCTGGTGTTCGGCTGGTCACTGCGTAGGTGGCACAAGGTGTAATGTCTCTGGAGGGAAGAGGGGATTGCACCCCCCTTTAATCCACCCATGATAGAAGTTGAATATTGCCCCTACAAATTCCATGTTTTCAGGAAAAGACTTACTTGAAGGTGAATCAGTATATCAATTTTAAGTATGGTGCTTTATTGTTGGGCATCTCATTCTAAAACCTTGTTTATTTAAATGCTTTTTGTTAGTTATCAATTGCTTACGTATTTTGTTTTCTTGTTTCAGAATGGAGTGGGTGGAAATAATCGAGCCACGCACGAAGGAACACATGTATGCGAATCTGACTACTGGCGAGTGCGTATGGGATCCACCTCCTGGCGTACCTGTGTAAGTATTGAGGGTATTGTTTCATTCTGCTGGCAAGTGTACACCAATCCATGTGCAAGTGCTCGGACAACTCGGATCGATGTAAACTCGCTATTCGGATGTCACTCGGATAGGTGTAAACTGCCTATTTGGGTGTCACTCGGATATGTGTAAACTGTATGTGAATGCCATTCTCATTGGTGTAAGAGACTACTCGCTTGTCACTCGGATTGGAGTAAACTGGCTACTCGGATAGATGTAAACTAGGTAATCGGTTATCGGTTAGATCAGTGTAAACTGGCTACTCAATTAATACTCGGATAGGGATGTAAACTGGCTACTAGGATGTCACTCGGATTAGAGTAAACTGGCTACTCGGAGGCCACTGGAATTGGTGTAAACTGGCTACTAGGATGTCACTCGGATGAGAGTAAACTGGCTACTCGGATGCAACTTGGATAGGTGTAAAGTGGCTACTCGGTTGTCAGTCGGATCAGTGTAAACTGACTACTAGAATATCACTTGGATAGGTGTAAAGTGGCTACTCGGTTGTCAGTCGGATCAGTGTAAACTGACTACTAGAATATCACTTGGATAGGTGTAAAGTGGCTACTCGGTTGTCAGTCGGATCAGTGTAAACTGACTACTAGAATATCACTCGGATAGGTGTAAAGTGGCTACTCGGTTGTCAGTCGGATCAGTGTAAACTGACTACTAGAATATCACTTGGATAGGTGTAAAGTGGCTACTTGGTTGTCAGTCGGATCAGTGTAAACTGACTACTAGAATATCACTCGGATAGGTGTAAAGTGGCTACTCGGTTGTCAGTCGGATCGGTGTAAACTGACTACTAGAATATCACTTGGATAGGTGTAAAGTGGCTACTCGGTTGTCAGTCGGATCAGTGTAAACTGACTACTAGAATATCACTTGGATAGGTGTAAAGTGGCTACTCGGTTGTCAGTCGGATCAGTGTAAACTGACTACTAGAATATCACTTGGATAGGTGTAAAGTGGCTACTCGGTTGTCAGTCGGATCAGTGTAAACTGACTACTAGAATATCACTCGGATAGGTGTAAAGTGGCTACTCGGTTGTCAGTCGGATCAGTGTAAACTGACTACTAGAATATCACTTGGATAGGTGTAAAGTGGCTACTCGGTTGTCAGTCGGATCAGTGTAAACTGACTACTAGAATATCACTCGGATAGGTGTAAAGTGGCTATTCTAATGCTACTATGCCGCGCTGCGTAACATCCGATTTCACCATGCTCGTCTGAGTTGGATCTTGCTCTATTTTGCTATTGATAGTTACATTTAAAATGCTTCTCTGCGTTATAACTATTTCATTACGATAGTATATATATATATATATATATATATATATATATATATATATATATATATATATATATATATATATATATATATATATATATGGACGTACTTTTCAGGTCTTGTAACTGTAAAGAAAAGCTGAAATAAATGACTGCAACTTTGGGCCAAATTTACACATTAAAGTCGTAACATTTGTCTTGGAACGAGGTCCATGGCCGCAGGAATATAAATCTTCCCCTTCTTTACATTTTGCATTCACAGAGCCTGACATGTTGCAGCAGTGCTGTGCTTACAATTGCCCCGAACGTAGCAGCCCACTCCGTGACGGGTTCCAACCGTCCAGGTGCACAATTAGCCATTACTACGTAAGTGCGTCGAGGAAGATGGCTATCTCCTGTCGAGATCGTGAGAAACTGAGGACCTGGCAACGGTGGAACGTCTTGAGTTGACTCACTGGTCCCTTAGCGGAGGGTGTATTGTGTTTCTGTACTATACAAGGGTGTGGGGGAGCACCTTTTTTTTATGTGACGAGTCTGGTTGGGGGATCGATGGCTATGGAGGAAGCACGGTTGGTATAACTCGTTTTTTTTTCCTTTTCTTTTCTTTCCACTGGAGATAGAGCCTTTGACCTTCTTTGCACACATGTTGTCGGTAAGACAGAGCAAAAATTTCGCCTCGGCAGTGGCTGTTTTAATAAAAAATCTCCAGTCTGAATTATCATTTTTTCCTGCGTTCAAGTGCCTTTTTTTTTTTTTAATTTATTTTATTTTACATTTTTGCTTCACTTATGAACATCACTTACGAACATTGCTGGTGTGTAAGGGGTGACCTTCCCACAAGCACCCAGATGTCAACTGTGACGGAGAGGTTATGACAGCACGCTACGACGCCAAGGGTCCCGGGTTCTTTGAGTGTCCCTTAACCTTTATACAGCCGAGCCACTTTTCGAAAGTAAGCCCTCTCTCGCCGCGGCCTTTGCGCGCGATTTTTAAATTTTTACACTTATTTCAGAAAAACGTTTTATCTCTGAGACTATTTGAGCAATTTACTTCGGATACCTTTTGTTTGAAAGCAATAACATCGGAGTACGCGACCGTGTATAATTCAGAAAGCCCAAGTGAGAAAAACGTGGTTGGGAGGGGCCAAGTCCCCAAATTTCAATGAAAAAAAATCTGGCGTTCGCCCCCCTCTTCTCCCGTTATTTTGGAAAAAAGGGCGCAAACTTTTGCATTGTTTTCAAAGAGTAGACCTTTTGCAACAAAGGGAAACTTGTTTCAAGTCCCTAGTTCTCATACAGGCTGAAATATGACGCAATATGTACACTGCTCAAAATAATTAGGGGATCAGGCAAAAATAAGTAGGGGATCAGACCAGATATCAAAACTTATGTAAGCATACTAATACCAGATCCTTTATTTCATTCTGAGATTAGTTACAGCAAGATATGCTGTCATGATACCTGATGCTAATGACATTAATGATATGTGACGCGATATGACAATTAGAGCATCAGTAGGACAGCACAAAAACAGACACAAACACTACAGCAACTCTCCTCTAGTACAGTGTATGGTCTCCCCTAACAGTCAACACTGCTGCACACCTGCGTGGCATGGAATCAATGAGCTGGTCAATGAGCTGTTGGGGGATACGTCCCCACTCTGCCAGAAGGGCAATTTCCAGCTCTGCACGAGTTGTGGGAGGTGCTGATCGAGCTGCAACTTGTCGGCCTAATGCATCCCAGATGTGCTCGATTGGATTTAAGTCTGGAAAGCAAGCTGGGCATGGCAGACGCTCGATACCCTTCTGGTCCAGCATGCCGTCCACCAACCCAGCTCGGTGTGGACGAGCATTATCATCCATGAAACGGAAAGAATCAACAACGGCACCAGCATAAGGCACGACATAAGGTCGGAAAATCTCGTCTCTATACCTTCGAGCTGTCAAGGTGACATCGTGGATGATGTGCAGGTCCGAATGTCCACCAATACTGATTCCTGCCCACACCGTCAGTCCACCGCCACCATATCGGGAGCGTTCGTGCACAAAGCTGGGTTGTTTCGTGTTGCGCGTTCCCTCCAGATGAGAACACGTCGACTGTCAGGTTCCACACTGAATCGCGACTCATCAGAGAACAGAACGGACCTCCATTCGGCATGTCCCCAACCACGATGTTCCTCCGCCCAGTTTCTACGGGCTCTACGGTGTTGTAACGTTAATGGAATACACTCCATGGGCCTACGTGCATAGAGGCCACCTTCATGAAGATTATTACGGACAGTTTGAGATGACACTGCGTCCCGTTGCTGTTTGCCAGGAACGTTGCAGTAGCGTTGCATTCTGCCCCCTGTTCCGATGGGCTGTGATTAAGATATAACGGTCCTTCCTCGACGTTGTTGCTCATGGACGACCTTGGCCTTGTCTTCTGTGAACACTTCCTGTTGTTTCAAAACAATTCCATAGTCTGGAAATCACACTTTGCGAAACTCCAATGGCGTGTGCTACCTGGCGTTGTGACTGCCCAGCTTCAATCCTTCCTATGGCTCTCCAAGCCATGGTTTCAGGTAAATCACGTTGGTGCGGCATTGCCTTTCTCACCTGAACCTTTGCCTTCCCCAACTGAACTGTATCGCTAACCAGAGACGACTAGCATACAACTCGAGCACGCACACACTCCTCCCCTCTACCCTTTGATATCACCAGTGCAAAGGTTACGTCATGTTTAAGGCACTGGAACTTTCGTTTACGGAGCTTTAGCAGCTGATTGTAGCTCACACAGGCGCTGACAACATATCTGGTCTGATCCCCTACTTATTTTTGCCTGATCCCCTAATTATTTTGAGCAGTGTACAATCCTGCATTTTTTCTAAAAATAGCTAATTTGCATATTAGAGAAAGGGGGAGGCCGGTTTCTTCCACATGACATTTCAAATTCATTAAGTCCGCTTTGGACGACCACTTAACTTCAAAGAAAGTTCCGAAAGATCAGTTTTCACTCTAACAACCACATGTCAGATCCACGTGGAGTCCAGTAAATCGTCCCCTGAAACTTTTCCCACCAATAGCGTCCATCCAAGAAATGACGGAACTTGTCATATCCACGTGAAGTAAATCAGGTGTTGCTAATTCAGTTTCTTTAGAGATTTTTGAAGCGAAGTTGCGATTGGGTTATCTTGGCTAGGTTGTGTTATTATGTTGTGCTTCTTTTTTATATAATACTAACTGATTGCCCGACGTGGCCCGGGTATTTATTTATCCCAATCTTCTATTAGACAGGAAAATAATGAATTCTAACTATAGTGTAAAATGAACTTGGAGTTGAACGGCATTGGAGTGTCACTATTCATCTTAGCGACCCCGAAAACTATGGATTCCACACTAATATCGGTCTTTTTATGTGTCACCCCCTTCCCACTCCACCTCTAGGGGTGCCAGGGGTGTGTTGGAGTTGAACGGCATTTGGAGTGTCACCATTCATCTTAGCGACCCCGAAAACTATGTATTCCACATTAATATCGGCGTTGTACATGTAACCCCCTTCCCACCCCCAACCCTCTAGGGGTGCCATGGGTGTCTTGAAGTTGAACGGCATTGAGAGCGTCACTATTCATCTTAGCGACCCCGAAAACTATGGATTCCACACTAATATCGGTCGTTTTTTATTATTATTACATGTCAATCCCTCCTACCCCCACCCCTAAGGGTGACAGGGATGTCATACCCCCACAGTATTTCAGATTGCAAGTGATATGTGTACCAAGTTTGGTTCAAATCCCTCCAGGCGTTTGAGAGTTATGCTGGAACAAACACATATACACACATACATCCATTTTTATATATTAGATAAAGACCTTGGGAGTATAACGTGGCAGTGAATAAATGGATGTCTAAACACTGCATGCAAGAGTGACAACAGCGCTTCTCCGAAAAACAGGTGGTGGTTCGAAACCAGATACGTGTCCGGTCGACTTCCTCTGGGGTTGTGTCAGTGATACCGAACTGGCGTTGCTTCCAAGACTAGCACTATACTGAGTTTGTCTTCTATTCTAGAGTGTTTTTTCATTAAAATGTGAAGACACTTTTTGAGTCATCCTGTATTTACTTCCTTTGTTCATCAACATCAATTAAATCTTGTCTTCTTTTGCGACTAGGGAGGGATTTTTAAAGGGAAATTTTATCTTCGATGTGGGAATATCTGCAAAACCAATCTCACACTGAAGGCGCCACCCTTGTTTGCCAGCATCGTGGCAGTTTGCACATGTAATCAGCGAAGAGGGTAAAGAACCATCCTCGGAAAGGAAGCAAAAAAAACAAGGTCTAAAGTAAATCATAACCATCTGAAGCAACAGCATCTGTTACGGCGTGTCACGTGATTTTCCCCCCCTCGTCCCCTGCAGCCCAGAGTCCTTTCTTCTTCGCGTTTCCAGCCTTATTGCGATGCGAAAATTTATGCCACATGCTTATCTAGTTCTCAGGTCGTAAATCCATGTGTACTTGCGAGACACACATTATCTCCGCAATAGCAGACTGTTTGCCAAGTAGTTCTCTCCGGGGGAGGGATGGGGAAAGGGGTAATTCTGGAAAGTCCAGTAAACTCAGAACTGTGTTGTAAATTGTTGGCGTATGAGAGAGTGCCTTGCGAGGCCTCTCAAGGCGACACAGCGAATCCTCCCAGTTGATAAAACCCTGAGGAGAAATATTTTTTCTATCGTACGGTGCCAAAAAAGAGGTTAAAATTTATCAACGATACACTTAGGAAGATGTAAGACCAATTGGACAAGCGGCAGGCGATAAGCGACACAGATCCCACACCG
The DNA here is from genome assembly GCF_977018435.1 of Lepisma saccharinum. Lineage (NCBI taxonomy): Eukaryota > Metazoa > Arthropoda > Insecta > Zygentoma > Lepismatidae > Lepisma > Lepisma saccharinum. Next base: position 13,186,173 of record NC_139254.1, on the reverse strand, counting down.
AAGCGACCAGGGAGATGGAAATCTCGCATGAAGCGACAAGTGACACTGAGATTTCACGCCGAAGCGACAACCGACGCGGAGATTTCACGCCGAAGCGACGCGGGAGATTTAACGCCGAAGCTACACGGAGATTTCACACAGAAGCGACCAGCGACATGGAGATTTCACACAGAAGCGACAAGCGACACGGATATTTCACACAGAATTGACAAGTAACCCCCCCCCTCCCTTGAGTAAACAAAATATTCACCGCGCATACACGAACAGCTAGTGTTGCCCACGAGACGAGACTTTGGCCTGTCTCGTCTCGTGGAAATGCTGTCTCGTCTCGAAAATATTCGTTTGTCTTATGACACATGGTCAATCTCGTCTCGTCTCGAATTTTTAAAAGCCTGTCCCGTCTCGTCCCGTGGGCAACACTGCGAACAGCAAACCGAGGCGACACGATGCACGGTATTGAGAAAACTATCCAGTGTGTGTTACTCGAAGACGACAAGACACACGTACAGCTTGTCATGTCGCTTCGGTTCGAAAGATTCCCTTGATTACTGAGAGTGTTCTTGTCGTTTCGGTCTGAAATCTCCCTTACATTCACCATAGTTTATTCCTCTATTAGGGAGAACTATACGCAGAGAGAAATGTTTGTTTCGAATACGATATATAAATGTGTGCTGGTGACCAAAATCTTTTTTACGGTGGTGAGGTACTGTCTCGCATAAGGCGCAAATTTATTTCCATTCTCTCAAAATGTTGATATTTGTCTTTATTTTTTATTATATTGAGATGAGTTTGTGTTTTAAGTCCACTTTATGCACATATAGGTTAATCTGGACAGGTTAAGTGGAATCCGAACCACTATGTACCTCCACCGGCTATCGAACCTGGAACCCCTTGATTTTAAGCATTGGATAAATCAAAATTGTATCGTCGTCGCAGGAAGAAGTAACCTCTCGTTCCCATGAAGAATTTGCAGGTTCTGAGAGAAAGTAAGCATGGAGTTCATTCAAAGAGTAAATTAACAGCTAGCGAGGCTGTGTCGTCTGGTCTCGCAGCTAGTATAATCCTGTGTGTGACTCGTGTTCTGTTGTCCCTATGGGGCATTCCAGCGTTGCGTGTGTGACATAGACACAAAATTTAAGGTTCTAGACATGAGATTGGATTCATAGAATTATGACGTACTTTGCGGTGTCTGCTAACAAATGAAAGAAAACAACAATAACAACTTGAGCATGAGAAGTATTAACAAAAGTGCGTTACGTGTGTAACGCTTTAAAAATATAGCAAATTTTGAATTTATTTGTCGGTGAAGCATATATGCTGGCAACTTGATTGGTGAAATGTGTGAATTATATGCATTCACAAACATCTAAACCTTAATGCAATTGAAGACAAAAATAATTTACATATTAATTGATTTTGCAATTTGCATGGAGTAGGACCAGTTCTCATGGAATGGCCCATATATTTGTAATTTGCAGGGTGGCTACTCACCGGGAATTCCTTGAATTCCGGGAATTATGCGTGAATTCTGCTTGAGTTTTTCTCAGTAGACGTGAAACATTGCAACTTTTATTAATCCAAATCCTATTGAATTTGTACATATTTACAAAAGCCCTGAGACAAGTTTTTCCCAGTTTAGCTTTTATTATTTTTTTTAGGGAAGAAACGGAAAAGAAAGCTGCGTGGAAGATAAAACACAATTCTCTCAATCCATTTGCTTTGTTAGTATCCTTTGCAGAACAATCTGACTGAAGGAAGATTATTTATTGCAAGATAGATATCTTGAAGTTGATTAGGTAAATTTGAATTAATTATGCAATTAACAATTTTTCGTAGATTACTACTAGGGTGTATCAAAAAGTAAGGTGAATTTTCGATTTATTGAAAAACGTGCTTAGAAAAAAATATGAAACTGTAGTATCTTTGACACATGGTATCGCACTAAAATTCAACATAGGAACCACTGCCTTCGTGGGCATATCGTGTGAGGTGGGTCAGGGAAATGCCCATTCGGTGGTGTTTTTGGTTTTCACTCAGAATTTTGGCCTCTCAGCGCGCACGCACTTTCCTGAAGCCAAGTTGGTCATGGACGATACACCTCACTGAACCATATGAGATGTTCAATGCATCAGCAATGCCATGCAACCTGACTCTTCTGTCTTCATCTTCAACGCATCCACGTCTCACACATTGCTGTCGGTGATGGACGCTGCTGGTCTGCCACTTCTGTCATCATCTGTCACTTTGCAAATGAGTTACACCACACATACACTTGTTTTTGTGACATAACACTCTCTCCATAGACCTCCCAAGAATTATCAATGAATTTCATATGGTTTCTTTCCCTTGCCCCATAAAAAACGAATAACACTGCGCACCTCCTCCTTGGAGTAATGTTCAAGTCGTTGCGCCATCTTTGAATTGCTCTAGGTAGCAGACGGGTTGACGTAGAAGACTGTAATTCCCGTCAGACTTGCATCACCTTGGTACCTGACACATACAAAAAATTTAATTAGCTACACAAAAAACTCTGGGTTTTACAGACAAATTCACCTTACTTTTTGATACATACAACCCGTAACATTCGTGACTTGTGTTTGCAGATGTATTTCCAGCCGGACTATGCGAAATGCCAAACGTAAACTCCGTACCTTCAATTGAATATTTTAAATATATACACCGTTCAATTGAATTGAATTGAATTAGAATTTTTGGATACATTGGAGTTGCACAGACCCTTTATATTGTGAATATTTCTGTGTATGTGTGTGTGGGTGGTGAGAGGTTGAAATAGAGAAAGCATCTGCTGCTACCCTTGAATTCTTGAAAAGTTCGCGTTGAAAACCGGGAACTATACTTGAATTTTATTATGGCCCTAGAGTGGCCACCCTGGATTTGTCACTTCATCTATCTCATCACCATTCATCCTCATCTTCGCGATTAGCTAGAAGTGACAGAAAAACGAAGTAAAATAAACTAAACCAATCCAATCCAAAGCAAATGAACAACGATCACTGAGCACTTTAAAATTAAATCACAGAGCAACTAGCTGCCTCAGCGAGCTCTCTTCATAGTCGACAAACATCCCCATACAGCATCAGCCTCCTCATTCCTCTATCTTGTAATTCTTGAGGTTCTAGACGACAGATGCTTCTGCTAACAGCATCATTCATCGTGATAGATAGCTTCCCTCCGTATTTGTTTGTGCATTCCTTCCGTTGTTCTCACATTGTTTTCGGCAGTTCTTCAGCGTTGTTGCCTCTCTCGGTCCTCAACAGTCTCTTGCTCTCGGGCAATTTCGGGTGATATATTAACAGACTCCTCGGAAATAAAATTCATTTAAGGTCGGCGCTTCTGTTTATCAAATGCCACCGGGTCCATCTTTGCTGCAAACGACCTTTTTATTATTGGGAGCAGACTTGGTTGTCTTTATGCGTGCGGGATAAGACATCGGGAAAGGTCATCTTCCTCTTTGACCCAGATAATTTACATCTTCGAGCGAAGTAGCTGCACAGTGGCATGCTTGTGCGAGTTAAATAAGCGACGGAGTGGATGCTGAAGTCAGTGTTCTTAAAGGAGGTCCAGGATATAATGAACTCACAATGTGGAAGGCGTTCATGATAAGATAAGGATTGAAATAAACCTTTTTAGGCGACCGCAATTCTCAAGTTTGCTTGGAAATACAGCTTTGTCTTTGCATAGGAGATATGCACGTACACAGTGAAGCTCATACAGTATTTTCACTCAATAAGAGAAACTTAGACACTGAATCTAACAATTTTGAGGTACTGGTAATGATATCGGCAGGAGCGGTAAGAATATCGTCATTGGCTTCTGTTCATAGCGGGGATGCTCCTGGCCCAGAGGGAAATTTCTCTCTCGTATACCGAAGTTTTATCTTTTCGAACTTAAAAATCCCTCTTCCCCAATCAAAAGAAAACCTCATTGAGCGTTTACCCCGATATTTTGATCTAGCGTAGCGTTCCATCATGAACGCGGGGATCTTAAATAGCGATGCAACTTGCCCCTCCCGATTAGTACTATTGATGGTAGCCCTGAACGGGCCAGGTACAAATATCTTAACTTAACATTAATATAGACTCATGATTAGGTTTTATACTGAACTGAGCAATGCGAATGACAGATAAGAGTGTAGGATAGCTTACCCTGATTGGTTTAGAAAACAGACCAATAGCTGCTGCTTCTCCGATGATTCCAAGTAAAAAGTCCTCGTGTCGCTCTCATGCGCACCTATTTAAGCCTTTGCTTGGCCTCCCGTCACCTCTAGCCAAAGGCCAGTGTTCTTACCATTTCCTTTAAAAGGCTTATCCTACACATTTCTGAGCTGGAGCTGGCAAGGTCTGCCAGGGTCAACATTTCTTAACAGAGCGGATATGCTACGCTAGGAGGGTGTACGAATGATTTTAGAGGGCGTGAAGGCAAATTTAGTTTAAATTTGGGCCCTTGTGAACACTTATGGGTGCGTGTCACACACACAAAATACTGGTATGTTAATTGAGGGTGGAATTCATCAGCTGAGTTTGGATTGAAATACTCCACTAGAAGTGGAAACACAGAAGCAACCGTTAGTCAGATATAAGCAATTGTGTAGCGCATTAATGCAAGACTTCTAATTTTCCTTTTCGTCGTCGATTTGTAATCAAAGGGTCCCGGGTTCGATACCCGGTGGAGGCACATAGTGGTTCGGATCCCACTTCAAACTGTAGGTCCAGTCTCGATTAGCCTTACTGTGCATAAGGTGGACTTAAAACACCAAATCAATCAACCAACTATAACCATATGCAAGGTGTACGAGTGTAAAGAAAAATAAATGTTTAGTTGGTTTGCCACCAGATGGCTTTAATTTGAAAAAAGAGGCGTGGCTATAAAAATATCGGAGGTCTTAGGAAAGCAAGCCTCGTGTGGGAACTTCACTTCCCACTGATTAGCAGAGGTTAAAGCACGTTAAGTTGAGTTCTCTTTGAGTGTTGAAAGGGATCATCTCGGAATGGAACAAAGTAGAGGGAGTAGTTGTTTTGTAGTGGTTTAGTATTTCAAGTTTTATGTAGAGTATTTAGTTGGGATTTTTAGTTAAAGCACAGCACACTTTGTTCTATTCAGAGATAGGTCTTTTGGGGGGAAATTAATATTAAAACGAAATTACTATAATTTCCTTTGGGCTAAATAAAGTGTAAGGAAGTCTTAGTTATGTAAAGATTTAATTGTATAATTTAATCGTTTCTTTATTATTTATTGTATTTATATTGGGGGTTTATATTCTTATAATCATCATTTTTGTAGTCTCAAGCCCTTCAGGCATTATGTTGTTAAATAAACCTCTTTACTATCAAGCCTTTATGTATAATTCCTCTAAACCTACAATTTTACGGTTTAAGCCTTCCACTGCCATATCTTTATATTTCTGCTAGGTTAATGTACAGACTTCTGTTGCAAGCCTTGTGTCCTAATGAAGGACAATATTTCTTAGTGAATAATTGTAAAGGAAGTGCAATAAGAAGCTGGTCATACAATCAATCTATCTATCTAATTGTCCTTTTCTTGCACATATTTGGATGTTCCTCCCCTCTTCCCGTTCCTGCAACTTTCGGCTCCAAAATTCCCCCGTCCCTGCTGGGAACATCATAGTATACCGCAGCCATGACTAGTTTTTAAAATCCAAGGCTGGAAAATAATGTGTGTAGTGAAGCATATTGACTTTCTTCTTTATCACTGGTTTACAGAGTGGTATCGGCTCAGCCCTACCGTTTGCTACATGCGTCTGCGTCAGGTGATGTATTTCTTAATACAGAAGGAGTTAATATACATGTAATAATGTAGTATTATGGCCGGCTCGGCAGCCGACCGCTGTAAGTGGTGGAATTTCGATCTCGCCACCGTAGTTCCCGGCTTCGAGCCTCGATCTAGTCATGCGTGTTCCTTGTGTTGTTGAGTTGGTGTTGTAAGTCCACTTTATGCACAGTAAGGCTAATCGGAACTGGACCTACGGTTTGAAGTGGGATCCGAACCACTGTGTCATGTGCCTGCACCGGGTATCGAACCCGGGGCCCCTTGATTACAAGGCGACGACGCTACGGTGTTCTTTGTGAGTCTCCCTTCATCAGTTCCGTATTCTCATCGTGTCGATTAGCCTCGAGGAGCAGCATAGAACAAGGAAAATACATGTACAACACAGGCAATAAAAATGAGACACACAGATTTTAAAATTCTCGCTTCACTGCAAGGCGTTCGTTGTGTGTGTTGCGTAACTCTACGGCTATTAAAATCCATTTATTGCTGTAGACTTACGCTAAACACACAACGTCTTGCATGGAAGCGAGCATTTCAGGATCTAAGTGCCCGGTGACTGAGGCAAATGCGAGCCCACCCTCAAACCTATTCAACTAAACCCTGTTCCAGCTAACTGTAGAGCAAGGCCGCGCATATCGGCAGAGGAGGAGGAGGAAAATCGAGTGGTGAAAGCGCAGCGATGCCAACCGTACGGTCCAAACCTTAGTCCGTACGCTAAGTGTACGGCTTCTGAAAATTTGCTCTTGCAGTTTTATCCCTAATATTTCCCTAAGAAATTCTTATACCAATCGTACGGACCTGGAGACAAAAATACGGTTTGCCATGTGCGTTCGGTATTATTCTTTTCAAAATTTTGCAACGCTGCATAGCGAAGGAAGAAATCGGGTAACTCCCGTCGCCCATTCTCTCACTGTTCATTGGTGGAGCAGACTCGCGTCTTGCGCAGAGACTTGTTCTCGTTAGCCTGGTCTACAGTTAGCTGGTACGGAGTTTACACGAAAAGTTTGATGTTTTTTATTGCCCAAGATTGATTGATTTCCTTTATATTTACTTCGCTTTTGTTCTACTTTTGTCTAACCGCGAAGATGAGGATGAATGGTGATGAGATAAAACTGATGAAACAATCACAGACACAAATGGACAACGCACAACACAGGCCCCATAGAGGATTATAGTGGCTGTGAATCCGGACGACAGAGCCTCGGTAGTATGCAAAATGGAGTCCATGTTGTATTAAGTGGAAGCGAGGTTGATAGAGGGAGATTATTTCCGTAACATCTTTGGCATTTATGCATTTGAAGCTTCGGAACGAGTGACAACTCTCGAAGCAGCCAATTAACCAAGCAAGGCGCTGACGTCATCTCAACCCAGAACCTATCGCTAAGCCCCTTACTCAGGTTCCACACGCCCACTAGGCTCGCTAGACAAGACTCGCGCAGTCCGCTGGAGATGTTCCGAAAGTAATTCGACTCTACTTGGGTGACCCTTAGAAAGGTCACACCCTTGCATCCATTGTTGTCTTTTATGTACTCTGTCACAGTGTATAACGAGTATTCATTGAACGTTTCACAATTGCATGCACAAGGAAAAAAAGACACAGAGTTGTGTGTCGAAAGCAACTTCCTTTGAAAGCACCAAAAGTGAAGACGCAGACTTACCCGAAAGAAATTTTGGTGTGTATCCCAACGTCACTTTCGCTTCTTCATCCCAGACTGGTTTTTGAATTGTCCTGCTGAGCCGGGTATAAAATTGCTTTGTGGTTGTCGTAACAGAAACCCTATACGCCGTAACGAGTGTTTTATGTGCAGGGAGACTGGTCCTGCCTGCCTCATACGTCGCATTCTGATTTGTGAATTTTGTATCTGTAGTTCCATAAGTGAAAAAAGTTGTATCGAGGCCAATGACTGATGGGGAAACTCCTGTGTTTTTTGCAAGAAGCTCCATGCGGAATGCTCTTGTAAATTCTACCAAGTTGCACAAAGAACCTTGTTCGTTACTTTTTTATATAAACAAAATTAGGCGCTTCTCTTCCATCTCTAGTTCACTAATCTTGGGACCTTTGGGAGGGCGTGCTCAGGTAAAACAAAGTCTGGGCAGTTAACTAAGGTTCATCTATTTTCACAAAAAGGTCCTCCCTAATGGCGTCGTGGTAACGTCGTCGCCTTGTAATCAAGACGTCCCGGATACTCTGCCTGGAAACACATGGCACAGCGGTTCGGGTCCCACTTCAAACTGTAGGTCCAGTCCCGATTAGCCTTTTGGTGCACTGAAAGTGGACTTAAAACATCAATTCAAACAATGCAATTAAATGTTTCTACAAACACCCACCCAATGCGAGGAGAGAGAGTCAGCCGACTAGAATGTAAGAACTGCTTACACTGAAGAAATGACTGTCCAAAAGACTAACAAGAAAACAAAGTATGTCCTTGAAAAATTTCCTCCCTTAATTCCTAAAACAAATATTGTGATAGACTCCTTCCTTACCAACAACTAAAACTAGCCTATCTCAAAAACAAATATTGTCATAGACTCCTTCCTTACGAACAACTAAAACTATCCTATCTCAGAAACAATATTGTCATAGACTCCTTCCTTACCAACAACTATAACTATCCTATCTCAAAAGCAAATATTGTCATATACTCCTTCCTTACCAACAACTAAAACTATCCTATCTCATAAACAAATATTGTCATAGATTCCTTCCTTACCAACAACTAAAACTATCCTATCTCAAAAACAAATATTGTCATATGCTCCTTCCTTACCAACAACTAAAACTATCCTATCTCAGAAACAATATTGTGATAGACTCCTTCCTTACCAACAACTAAAACTATCCTATCTCAAAAACAAATATTGCCATAGACTCCTTTACCAACAACTAAAACTATCCTATCTCAGAAACAAATATTGTCATTGACTCATTCCTTACCAACAACTAAAACTATCCTATCTCCAAGGATAAAATCTCCATACCCTAGTTAAAAGCTGAGACTGTGGAAGGACCCAGCAAACGTAAGTAAAGTTGACTTCCATGGCAGAATGGTTAGCACAGCAAACTATGACGCCAGGGGTCCCGGGTTCGAAACCCTGCCTGGGCATGGGTGTTCGTAGTGAGTCCCTTCATCAATTTCATATCATCACTCATCCTCAACTCGCCAAAAAATGCAGAAAAGCGACGCTTAGTAGCAAAAATCTAATCCGTACAAGAGACAACACGACCCAACATAAGGGCTGTGGGTCCAGACGCCAAGAGTCTTGTTTGCCTTGAAGACTGCAGTTACCGGGGTGCACTATGGTGGAAGTGAGTTTGACCGTTGGGTGTCTTCTCGGAAGACCATCCTTTACGTGCCCAGTGGACTCTTGCAATGTCATGATGGGCTAGTGAGTCACAAGAGTTGTAAACAATAGCGCGTCCCTGATATTTCCATTCGACGGGAGGTTCTTTGGACGACACAGGTTGGTAACACTGCTTCTCCACATAGTCAATTAAAGTAATATTTATCAAATTGTAGCAACTTTCATTGTGCCTTCCTGCTTAATGGACGATCACTTGTGTTGGCTTGGGATCACATCTGGAAACACTTGCTATGACTTGCTAATTTACCCAGTTTACATCTGGGGCCGGAGCTTCACCCACGCTGTCCTCTCTTCGTAACAGCCAACTTGACATCATCGTTCTTCGGACTATTTTGTATTTTTTTTGTCGAGATACGTCATCTATGGGCATGGGCGTCGGGAGAGTTGGGAGGGGTCGAACGGGTCTGTCGACTCAACCCCCTCCACTTGAATTTGGCTGCGTTCATTTCAAGTTACAAAAGCAGAAAGTTTTTTTTTATAATATTAATAACGGAAATAATGTTCATTTAGTTAGTATTAAAACGGAATAACCAAAGTAAAAATGCATTACTCATTTTAAAGTAGGGGAATGTTGCACAAATCTCACCATTTTTCAAATATATAGGCGGAGCTGCAAAACAAGTGACATGACTTACGTTTTTAATATCGCAGCCCGTGAAGGGAACTTTTACCGATCTTCACATGTGTTTCTAATCTTTTATTTCAATTGGAAGTACCAGAATAATATGAAATTCCAAACTCTTGCAAACGGTGCGATTTAGGCAATTAGTCTCCTAAATCGCACCACTGTTTAAAAAAATTCAGAAATAACATGTTTCAAAGGCTCAAAGACTGCAAAATACAGTGACACGTTTTCTATTGAGAGTCATTCCAAACGTATGTGATATATCAGTTCTTCAGTGTAAGAAATAAAAAATAGAAAATGATAAACAAGTAAGCGCATTGTCGACATTAATTTTGAAACTAGAGATTGTAAAAGTTTATTTGCAAACGTCACAAATGTAGAAATGCAGTTCCTCGTTTGAGAGGCCCGAACACGTATCGTGTACCCATTTCTTGCACTCGATGCATTGCACTATATTTTATTCCACAGTTTCCACATAGGAAGAAATACCATTGTTCATTTTCAGACATTTCAATTTCTTAGATCTAAATGTAGGCCTCATTGGATGTAGATGGAAATGCAGGTTGTTGTTTGAGTTCTTTCATCTGTCTCTTTGTGTGGCTCTTTGCCTGTGATTAGGATGAAGAACCCTATCTTTCTACAAACGCGAATCTTCGTTGAAATTTAGGAGAGCCCGCCATTTTGAAATAAAAAAATAATAATCCCTGCCTCACTGCGTAAGCATATCACAATGCGAATGTGGTTAGAATTAATCTAACAGAATTGACAAATGTGACAAATAACTAAAGTTATAAAAGTATAACTTACTTTCTCCTATATCCTTATGAAAAGGTGCAAAAAATAGCAAGAAGGACAGGTGTTTTCTTCAAATGCGCATACAACACGTATCACTTGACCAACAGCTACAACTGACATTCGGTGTTCTTGGGGCATGCCTGAAGTTCCATATACAGCAGCTAGATTTTATTTATGTTCAGTACATTTGTTTTTAGACCAGTGGTGCGATTTGGGAACCGGTGCGATGTAGGAAATTCTCCCCTAACTGAGTTACAATTACAGTTACTTATTATAATAGGAACTTAGTTACCCGAAAAAAAAACTTGTAATAGTGTTGCAAGTAACCTGTTATTTCCAAACACTGAATTGTAGTTTTATTTTAATTTACGGTGAATTCTGTTGTTGGTCGCATCTGATGCAAACGTATCATATATTTTTTGTTATGTTATCAGCATATGTACACCGTGGCCTTGTTAAATAATGTTTCTTTATGATCACTATTCATAATTACCCAGTGCATTGCTATAACAAACAATGCCAGAAATTGTACCACCTTGCTTCACTTCAGCCTTTCCCCCTTTCCGATGTTTCAGCAATCTTGGAGTGATTTTAACTACCCGAGTTCGGTATTTTTACAAATTAGAACATGAAAATGTCAGAGGATAAAACAAAGTCAATGGCAATAAATGGTAATAAATTTCCTAGAGTGAAAATAGTAATTACCAGTAAAATAATTGAACAGGTAACAAATTTTTTACATTTGGAAAGTCATATTTTACAGTTCGAACACCAAAACTATGCTGGAAAACAATTAATGAAATATAATAGATTAAATGGACTTTTGAAAAGACATTTTGGAAAGCAAAGGAGAAAAGAAATTCAAGTTAGATACCATAACATAATTTCAAAACCTGCTCTTCTACATGGTAGCGAATGTTAGACTCTTCATCAATATGATAAAACTAGAATAATTTTTTCAAAAATGAGATTTTTGCGTTCGTTATGTGGAGTAACCTTACGAGACAAAATTAGAAGTGTAGAAATCCTAAATAAATGGAAGCAGTGGTGGAAGAAATTAAAAATTATCAGTTAAAGTGAGGACAACATGTTCTGAGGATGCCAGATGGCCGTTAACCTCGAGGATTATTAAATTACAGGCCAAAAGTAAAAATAAGTTTAGGGAAACCATATCGCCGGTAGAATGATCATTTTTTATAGTCGCAAAACCAGCTTTGGTTACCAAGACCTGCAAGAGGAAGATGATGTTCGGGATATGAATATGAACAAAATGAGAAGAACCAGCAAACCATTGTACACTGTAAGATCTTTCCGCTTTGTAACTTGGAAAAATGGCGCCCAGACTTAAACTTGTGGTTACATTAGCCATCTTGTAGTTGACTGGCGTGTTAGGTTTCGAATATGGAGAAATATCCCGAGCTGTATACGACTGTTCCTTTATGCCCTTCCATTCGTCGCACCTGCACTAAAAATTCCATCGCATTGTTATCTGCCATTTCCTGACGCCGTTACTGTGACGTTTGTGTCAAGTCAGGTACGTGATGGTATCTCTGGAGCTCTTAAATTGGCCGTGATGATCCTGGATGGTGGATTGCATATGGGTCCATCCAGGAGTATGTGGCGCTAGGTTGCAGGAAATGGGATTCGTAAAGCGAGTTCCGGTCGAATGAAACGTTTTACGAGTCGAACGTCGGGCGGAAACTAACGCTGCTGAGAACTTGCATAGTGGCCGTCAGCCGGCGAATAGTTGGGACACTTCCGAATTTTAACTGCTCTGGAAATGGTTGGCGAAGGAATTTGGCACATAAGGAAATCAGAATGTCTGGGATGTCCATCAGATGTGGACAATTCAGAAGTGTTACGAGCCACTCCCTCCGCTCCAAAACATGGTATAGAAACATGTTGTTCCAGCGTATGGCATAGATATGATATATATAACAAAATAAGGTACAAGCAGGGGTAGAAAATGCGAAAACTAATTCAGGCGCCAGACCCTTCTTCTCACGAGACTTTTTTTTTTGTTTTCAAATATGGTGTAAGAATCACATAAATTCAACTAAGATAAAGCTACACATCTTGAAATAGGATTTATTTATTTGGTGTTTTAAGTCCACTTTATGTATAGTAAAGCTAATTGGGACTGAACCTACAGTTTAAAGTGGGAGCCAAACCACTATGTTCCTCCTCGGGTATCGAACTCGTGACTCCTTGATTACAAGGCAACGATGCTACCACTGCGCCATCGGAGAGGCCCTTGAAAATGATCTTGAAACATTTAATTTATTAGTTAATACAAGATTGGATTAAATGTATCAAATTCTTGCGCCAGAGTGACATTCCTAAAGAAGGCTCAACTGGTAACATCATGAAAACTTTGCAATACATTCTATGTAATATACGGCCGACTTACTATATCACAGCAGATTTTAAAATTCGCTTAGCAACAGTGCAAAAATGCATAATGGCATGTTTATTATTCTGGTTTAATGATATACGTGATACAGAAAACACACAAACATAAAAAAACACATACTGCACTGTACTGTACTCGTATGTTTTTAAAAAAGGTAATATAAATTTTACATATCCGAACTCGAAATATTAGCACTGAATTTGAAAATTTAGGCACCACATTATACAAACAGGATCAAGTAGCACACTTCGTACCAGAGAAAAAGAGAGTTCTTCATGAGTATCGCCTTTCATTCCAACCACAAACTGTTCAGCTTTGTTTTTTCGAAGTCAGTTCCAATGTCAAACCATCGGTATATACACGTGATCAACATTGTTGGTCATTCCATTATTCAAATCTTTCCGTCATTCTAAATATATCGCGGGGGCGTGTTACCCGAATCAATAGGTTTCGTTTTGCAAACAGCCGCCCCTGGGCGGGAGTGGTGCTCTCCAGAGATATTCCGCTCTGCTTGGTTGGGGGATGCCTACCCTGTGCGGTGAGCAGATTAGATAGGTAATGCATAATGGAATTCTGACTGCTGCCAAATCTATTCAACGGAACCATAATGTGTTTGTGTGGTTGATAGTATTTTAACAGGTCAAGCTAATTGCAGACCAGCCTGTAGTTGCTCCTAATGGTGCATTAAGACAAACTTGTGCGTGCAATTTTATCCAGATGTCTGATATTTGATTATCCTAAATATCCGGATTTTTGGATTATCCTAATTATGCGGATATCCAAAATATCCAAATATGTGCATTATCCGAACAGTTTTACGGCCTCTGCATATTATTTTCTTCGTCATGTTCGTATATATTACGTACGGTTCTCAATAAATCCGTCATCTAATCTGTTCGTTTATCCGTTTACGGATTCTCAGCATATTCTTTAAATGTTTGTCTTTTTTTACTAAAACAGATCTCTGCATTACTAATTTCATTATTTATTACGTTTGCTTGCTCATTTTTCATTTGTGCAAGGATAATCTCGAACCTTTACTTCGTAATTATTTCCTGAATTTCAGAAACAACTATGACCAGAGTAACTTACTGAACGTGAAAAAGTATGAAGTGCAATGGTGCTAAGTTTACGATTTCGGGACTTAGAATTCTTTCGGGGCGGTCAAATAAGATGTTGCGAAGTGTACTTAAACGTCTCGTCTGAGCTACATAAACTCTGTAGCTCAGACCAAACTGCATCCAAAAAGATGCAGGAACGTGCATCAAGGAATATCAACTGATGCATTGAAGTGCATCTTGCCTGTAAAGAATTCTTACTCGAATCAAATGATGCACTTTGGTGTTTCTTTCACGACATACAAAAATGCACCCAAATGCATCAAATGTGAATCTGATTCTTTGAAGAAGCCATAAAACACACTTTAGTGTATCAATCGATACGATGCATTTACAGAGGCGTGCCCAAGGTGGGGTTGGTGGGGGTTATAACCCCCCCCCTTTGGCCCAGTATACCTAAAAAAAGAAAGTCAAATGCGAGAAAAGATGCCAAAATGAGGACTGACTACTAAAAACTGTATACCTAACCCTCCGTTTTCGAAAATCCTGGGCACGCCACTGTGCATTTAGTTTTCTGTGTGAACATAGTATCCTACATACAGTAGTTCCGGAAAATCTCACCAGATAGCACATCGAATAATTTTAATCGCGAATGGTACAAGGCGTACAACTACACCACTTATGTTTGATACTGTACTGTATTTGACTTGCTTCATTTTTGCTTACTTTGACCACAAAACCCACATGTTTTGTCAAAGGTGGTTAGGCAGGTCATTACGATATAGAGAACCAATTACCTCAATCAGTATGGATTCATTATAAGCGGAGTGGACAGTATTTGCTCCTTGCAGTTTGTATCTTTGTGTTATATTTGCCTTAATTTGCGTGGCTTTCTCTCACCTTGTCGAATCGTGATAATGTGTGCTGTGATTTCTCATTTTGCTTCGCTTTACTGCCACGAGGAGGATAAATGATAGTTAAATTAAAGTAACGAACAGATACACAACTAAATACATGCCCAGTCGAGGACCTAAACCAGGAAACTTCGGTGACGAAATCAATCATCGAAATGGATGTTTCGTTCTTGTGTGAGCAGTTATTGTAAAATGTAAATCATTATCTCAATTAAACTCAGTTATCAGATTTGCACTACACAGAAATTTGATTTAGTGTTTGGTTCATTGCGTGGTGACGAGTAGATTAATATTTAACTGTCTCTTTATAATCTTACCTCGTACTTTTTCACTCCACTGTAGCTCTGCTATCAGTGTACTGAAGTTTAAACATGCATTAGTAAAAATGCCACTTAATATAAAACTGTCTTGTTTATTTTTTTTCTGCATTTTGCCTTATGAACCGACCTTTCTGGAAATGAAAATCCAGTGTTCATCGTCCCTCACTAATTACTTGTTCTCGCGTAAAAGGTCTTCCCTCAGAGTGGATAGACTCTCCATATCAGAGCTCAGTCATTCCTCAGAAAATTCTTCCGCTTACGAAACTGAATTAGGATTTAGTGACATTTTTTTAAGAAAAATATTGTTCTATTCAGTTGATGCTGAACGAAGCTTTATGGCGAAGTGTACTAGATAACAATCGTCGGTCATTTCTTTTTGAAAAGTTGCAGAAAGATCTTTCTAACATACTGCAACTCAAAGTTAATAATTGAACTCAGACGATAGGCCTAGTCGCAACTAATTGTTTCTGGTAATAATAATAATAATTTTGATTTGAGATTTTTTTTCATTGTAAGTCATACATTTTGACTTTACGTGTTCAAATTCTTCGTTTTTAGCATTTTTAATGTAAGGAGAAAAAATATTTTCTATTTTTTTCATTTTTAGGTAATTTTTTGAATTTTTTATGTCATAAATGTATTGTTTTTAGGACATTTTTTTAGTAATGTATTGGTCAACATAATACTAGTCCTACTCATTAGCAATTCGTTAAGAAACGTGGTACCTATGTATTGATTAATCTCCATGGAACATATGACCTTTATGTACAGTCTAGCCCAGCAACATGTGAACCAACACCCCGCATAACTGTAGAAAGGAGGAGAAAGCGAACGGGCGGATCAAAACAGAGCGCGTTGCTGCAAACGGCTGCAGTCGCGTTTTGCACTCCATGTACTCGCTTCCCCTCTCGCGCATACATTGATCAGTTCCCATAAAAGCTACCACTTGCGCAGAGGACTTGATTTAGTTCACTTGTTCCTGAGACAGAGTATGGTAAATTCAGCTCCAACTTTAAAAAAAATAATTCGTGCAATGATACTCAATTTTGTAAATGAATTGTGATGTTTCGTGTAATATTTTTAGTTATATTCATCCCTTGAAACCAGTGACAGAATCCTTACTTTGATAAGGCATTTATTGCTGCTGGTTTCCGTAACGAAAATCGACAGGAACCCTCAGCTCAACAGATCGGCTTTAAAAGTTTTGACCTCTTTATATTCCGTCAGAGCGAACTTCCAAAATGCCATCTCACAAAAGCTGTCATCCATTAGGATTAAATGGCGCTCCCGAGTATCGCCACTTCGACTGCTCAATTTATCGTGTGACATTAAGAAACTCGCGCTGCAGTCTCTTATAAAATCGATTTACAATCCCCGTGCCCTGTATACAGATTCACCACCCTCAAGGATTACGGGTGGAAATTTGCGTTATTCATATCACGAGATAGATAACCGAGTATATGGGAGACAGAGCGGAACTTTTTATGTCTTTACAATGTGCTAGTCTTATACCCCCTCTCGAATGAACAGGAGGGATTTATATCGTAGAGAAATCCTGACGGACAGGAATGTCTTCCTCCTGGGTTCGATACCCGTTAGAGGCACATAGTGGTTCGGGTCCTACTTTAAACTGTAGGTTTAGTCCCGATTAGCCATACTGTGCATAAGTGGACTTAAAAACAAAATTAAGACAAACAAGTGTCTTCCTTTGTAATCAAGGAGGGGTCCCTGGTTCGATATCCGGTTGAAGCACATAGTGGTTCGGATCCAACTGTAAACTGCATGTCCAGTTCCGATTAGCTTGTCTGTGGATAAAGTTGACTTAAAACAAAGCTCAAAATCAATGTCTTCCTAATTTATTGATTAGATTTATTTTACTTCGCTTTTCTGCCAGTTTTGGCTAATCGCAAAGTAATGTAAGGTAAAGGTGTCCCTGTGCGTGTGCACTAGGGTGGAACGAATTTTTTTTTTTTTTTTTTTAAAAAATATGATAGTGCGGAAAAGTTGCCATTTGATGTAAAAACGACCAAAATAAAATTTGATGGTAATCGGAGCATGTCTTGAGGTGCCGCAAGTACGATAAAGTTTCATAAATTTGATTTTTTTGCTTTATTTCAACTTTTTCTCTAGTTTCTTATTTGCGCTAAAGAAGCCCAAATCAAAAAGTTCGTACTTGTTATGCCTTTTTATTAATAGAACAAACGTTTTTTGGGGTTTTTTAAATTTAATATTTTAATAATTATTATTTTTATCCTCACCATAAATTTAACCCCCCCCCCAAAAAAAAAGTTTGTTCTATTAATTAGAAAGCATAAAAATTACAAACTTTTTGATTTGTGCTTTTATAGCGCAAATAAGAAAACTAGAGAAAAGGTTGAAATGGAGCAAAAAAAAATAATTGAAATTTATGAAACTTTATCGTATTTGCGGCACCTCAAGACATGCTCCGATTACCATCAAATTTTATTTTGGTCGTTTTTACATCAAAAGGCAACTTTTCCGCACTATTAGATTTTTTTTTTAACGTTTGTTCCACTCTAGTGTGCATTTGTCCCATGAAGGCATATGGGGTGATGTGGAGGTATAACGCTCCACATATTATTGATCTCGGCCATGGTTGGGATGATGTGATCAGGGAAATGACTGGAAAAAATCCTGATCCAGATCACCTGCCCCGGGACTGGAACCCAGGTCTTTGGCGTGGTAGCCAGATGCTCTACCAACTGAGCTACGGCTATTCGCGAAGATGAGGATGAATGGTCATACGTGAAAAGACAGTCACAAACACACAAGGACAGCACATAACGCGAGTCCCACGGAGGATTATATTGGCCGTGAGTGCAGACGCCAGAGCCTCGCTATTGTGCAAAATACAGTCCAAGGTGTACTACTTGGAAGAGAGATTGGCATCGGGTGTCTTTGCAAAGGGCCATCCTCTCCAAGAAATCTAAGAGGGTCTCTAGGAATTCCAGGAGATGAGACGAGACCATTCCCTTCGAAACCTGTCGAGATGTGACCGAGAATAGAGAGCAGACAAGCCAGACTCTTTGTCTCGTCTCGGGTTGCAAATGCCTGTCTCGTTGTTGGTCTCGTCAGGAAATAAATGGTTACCTCACAACGTACAAAGCTCGATGAAGCAAACACCTTTTCTTATAATAACTTCCTTTTACTTTTTGGTGTCTGTTTTGATGGTCCCAAAACAGTGCTTTTATATTGAAAGTATGCAACCACGCTGCACAAGCTTCCAGTTATCACATGTTATTGATTTGACTCTGCTTTCCTGCCACTTTTGGTTAATAGCGAAGATGAGAATGGACAGTGATGAGATGAAGTGACAATCACGGACAGGACGCAACATGTCTCACAAAGGCTGTGAGTCCAGACCGCAGAGCCTCGTTAGTCTGCAGTCCAGGGCGAAAGAGACATTTGGGTGCCTTCCGATAAGGTCACCCCTTGCACCACAGTTGTCACAAATGAATAAACTTCATAATTACGACCAACAAAATATATGGCCTATCTTCACTAGACGATACGACACTGCTTCGAGCCTACCTCCGTGGCAGAATGGTTAGTACAGGTGTCCAGAGTTCTAATCCAAGTCTGGGCATGAGTGTTCTTTGTGAGTGTCCCTTCGTCAATTTCATCATATCATCACTCATCCTCATCGTGCCGATTAGCAAAAGTGGCACAAAAGCGACGCTAATAGAATCAAACCAGAGACTGCGTCAAGTCTCGTCTCGGTATTAGCACGCACCAATGGATGACATTCAACCTGTCGGGATAAAACAGCATTAAGTGGGTCAAACAGATTCGCACGTGTTAAGGATAGCTTATGTTAAGCCTTCTTGCAGCGAGAAATTTGTGATATAATACGATAATCGTACCTTGAAACGGCAAGAACCATACTCACAATGCTTACCCGGCATATTTTCAACGCAGGATCTGATGTGTGTGCCCGCAATATGGCGGCAGGCGTGATTTCGCGCAATGAATTGTGGGGGGAAGCTATTCGCTGAACATCATCCATTGAATTGAATATAAAGTAGGCCTGCGACACCACGAAATAAGTTGGAAGCTAAGGTATTTTAAGTAAAGCTTCACACAATGGATTAAATGACAGAATAGCTAAAGGGAATGCAGAAAGAGACTGGTTGAAATGCGGCTCTTTTTAAGTGAAGGAAAGAGTACTGAGCTGTAAAAAGGAATGTTAAAGGAGATTTAATAAAACTGCGAGAGCTGTTGGAGGATGGAGTGATGGAGAGAGTGGGAGAAAAGATAAAAGGGGAAGCTTACCGTCAGCATCTGCAGTCAGAATGCAGAAGGATACAAGGAGGGAGAGACAGAGGAGAACGGAAGGATGATGATGCTGTTGAGATGCACAGAAATGGAGTGAACTGCCTTTGAAGAAAAAGCGAAGAAAAGTAAGTAAAAGACGAAGCCGCTTCGGTAGCCCGGTTCAAAGTCCATCCTGGGCATGTGCGTTCCTTTGTGAGTGCCACTTTCAATTTCATCTAATCATCATTCCTCTTAATGAAAGCGATATGCCTTAAACGGCAGAAAAGCGTTAAAAAAAATGAATAATAGCTACTGTTGAAGAAATATAATAAATTAATATTATTTTGCAACTTCAATAAAAATACTTATTAATTCATTCATTGTTTTCCTGCAACCTCCAGTATTTTCGGGGCGATGACTCGATTAAAGAAATGCGTGCGTGTGTGGCTAGGTGGGTGTACTATCATTTATGAACAGTCCACAATATTTTGAGTAGTTCTTTTGATGAAGACATGGGCGTCGGGAGGGGGGCGGTGGCAAACAGATCCGTCGACCCTGGAAATTGGTAACGGTCATTTCAAGTTTAAATAAATCAGAGAGCTTGTAATTTTTATATTTGAATAAAGTTCAGTTAGTTATTATCCGGACCAAGTAACGAAATAAAAAGTGCATTAATCGAAAAAAGTCAGTACAAAATACAGAAACATAGGACCTCCCCGATGGTGCAGTGGTAGCGTCGTCGCCTTGTAAGCAAGGGGTCCCGGTTTTGATACCCGGTGGAGGCACATGGTGGTTCGGATCCCGCTGTAAACTGTAGGTCCAGTCCCGATTAACCTTACTGTGCATAAAGTGGACTTAAAACTCCAAATCAAACCAAAATACAGGAACACTTTTGTGTAAAAAATGTTTAAAAAACAATTTAGAATATGTGCTGGATATTCACTTATTTGGTGCATCGAATAGAAAAGTCTCTCAAAGAATATAATAATAATGAGTTGGGAATCAAATCGGTTTGTTTTCATTAGTTTATAATAGTTAGTATTGTAATAGACTAATCATAAACATGATGATG
Organism: Lepisma saccharinum; assembly: GCF_977018435.1. Classification (NCBI taxonomy): domain Eukaryota; kingdom Metazoa; phylum Arthropoda; class Insecta; order Zygentoma; family Lepismatidae; genus Lepisma; species Lepisma saccharinum. The sequence goes on along the minus strand of NC_139254.1, from coordinate 13,165,530 downwards.
ATGATAATTATTATTTCTACTATTGAAGGTGCATCAATTGCCTTCCCTCCCCACCCCCCCCCCCCTGCAAAAATTCCTAGCGACGTCCATGGATGAACATAATAAGAAATTAACTTGAAGAAGGGTACCGAAACATTTTTTCCCATAAGAAAGCACTGTGTGTGTGTGTGTTGGGAGGGGGTGTATTTCGAGACAGGCATTTGCAACTCGCGACAATTATGAGACAATGCCAAGTCTTATTTCGATATCATCCTTAATTAAAATACCATGTTACCACTGAAGAGTTTGATTCGTATGTCATCACTCCGATGTGAAAGAGTACAGCAACCGTTTCTTGCAAGAAGATTGGACGAAATAGTACCGCAGCCCTTTGAAAACTACCCCTCGCATGATGAATGCGCTTTTTACCGCAGAATGCTGTTTGTACGCAAAGAGTGGTGTGGGGTAAAGATTCCCCCCGCATGTCATATGAATATTTGAACTAAGGATCCACGTGTTCGGTGTACATAGGAAGGGTTATTTCCTGGATGTGACGGGGCTGGATCGATTCTCCAGGCCAAGTCCATACTACGGGAGCAGAGCGGGGAGAAGAGCACCAGGTTTAGTGAGTGAACGGCAGTGTTGCCAACTATTTGTGCGTAATATCCCTACATTTTGGCAAAATAATTCCTACCCTGGATGTTTTCTTTCACGTTGATTTCATATGCCTGACCGTAAGAGGGAGTGGTCTACATCTGCATCATTTGATGTACAGGGCTACATCTGTACATGCACAGATAGGCTAATCAGGACAGGGATTGGAGTTTAAAGTGGGATCCGAAACACTATGTGGCTTGACTTGTAATCAAGGGGTCCCGGGTTCGATACCCGGTGGAAGCACATGGTGGTTCGGATCCCACTTTAAACTGTAGGTCTAATCCCGGTTAGCCTTACTGTGCATAAAGTGGACTTAAAACACCAACTCAATCAAAAGACTATGTGGCTTGACTGGGTATCGAACCCAGAACGCCTTGAATACAATGCGGCGACGTTACCACTACGCTATCGGAGAGTCTTCCCGAAAGTTAAGACCCAACCCGTGAACTAAGAGAAGGAAGATAATAATTATTCAAATAATCAGCTGACCTTCGTGGCGGAGTGGTTAGCACAGCTCAGTATCACGCCATGGGTCCCGGGTTCGAGTCCCGGCTTGGGAATGTTCTTTGTCAGTATCTCTTCATCAGTTTCATCGCATCACTCTTCATCGTCGTTGCGATTGGCCAAAAGTGGCAGAAAAGCGACGCTAAGTAATAAAAATCAAATAAGTCAGTAGCAAGGTTTAGGTATGATTTGTGTGCGAGTAGAATGAAATTGAAGTGTATATTGGTCATTGAACGTCGCGACAATGAGGATGAACCATGATAAAGTGGGGTGCTTGAGACGGGGTGGAGGTAGATTCCATACATTCTCGATCTCGGTCATGCTGGAGGTGATGTGATCAGGATCACGCTCCGGTCGCCTTTACCCCTCAAGATTGCCGTAAAGTACCAATTGCTTAGAGGTTGGGAAAGCCTCAGAGCCGCTTTATTGAGGGACATTGCCGAGGAGAATTCCCTTCTGAGATCACTCTTTCGGGGAATCGAATGAAGGTCTCCCGCGTGGCATTAAAACGCACTACCGAGTGAAGCACTGCAGGCTCATGGCACGGTTTATTACAGAGTGTAGAGCTTTACTTTTTATTTTTTACTTAATGAATTTACTTGATTTAATTTTCAGGGCTATTCTGTTGGCCAAAAGCCTACCTCCGTTAGTGGAGTGGTTAGCACATCGCGCTACGATGCCAGAAGTCCAGAGTTCGAATCCCAGGCTGGGCATGGGTGTTCTGTGTGAATGTCCCTTCATCAATTTCATCATCATCATCGTCACGATTAACTAAAGGCAAAAAAGCTACGTAAAATAACCAAAGCAAGAAGATATTCAGCTGAACCAAGTTGAAGCCAGTTAAAACTTTTTTGCAAAATAGTGTAAAGTGGGGATTACTTTGAAAGTGCCTGGAAAACATTTACAAGTGAGGGTATTTGTTTTTGGCAAAATTGCTGGACACCCTTTAAAGAAAGTCTCTACACTTGGTGATTGTCGTTATGGTTGGCAACACTGTCTCACGGAGGATTCTTTGAAGAGCAAGTCTCGGAACGAGAATCAGATGCATTTGCCCTCTCTGCCGGCTGCTGTTCAATGGAACTCGACCCAGAACCGGTGGCCATTGTGTAATGCACGGCTTAATCTTATCTCCGAGGGGGAAGTGAGTGACCAAATCTCTCCTCTTGGCAGTTTTGCATAACAACGCGTAAACAGGTCGGCGGAGAGGGGCGATGGATCGTGAGAGGTTCCAATTGCAACGTCGAGTGCTGATTTGCCCTTTGATGAGCGGTTGTTGATGTTCAAAAAATTGAGGTTTGGTGTTTTTGCACGTGTTTTCCTCCCTCCTCCCCTTGAGAATTTGGGGGCGATAGCAGACCGGCTTTGGTCCGGTGGAATTCGTTTACCGTTTGAAATTTGATCTTCCGTTTGTGAGAGAACGCTGGTACTGCACTGTAACTAATTATATTGCTGATTATTTTAAGCCACTTTTCTGATTCCCTTGTTTAATTGTGCCGCGGTGGTTGTGTCGGTGTTACGTCTGACTGCCAGGCCGGAGTCCCGGGTTCGATTCCCGGGGTGGATAGTCAAGGTTGGGATTTTTTAGGCTTTTTCCCTTTATAAAGCGCCGCCTGAGAATATTAAATACATGATATATATGTTGAATCGTAACTGTTAGAATCTTTACACATGCCCAATATGAAATTATACTCATAACATTTCATTAATTGAATCTGGGGTGTAAGGGGTACCTTCCAAGTAGGGGCCCAAAAGTCAACCTCACTTCCCCGTAGTACATCCTGGACTGTATAGACTAACGAGGCTCTGGCGACTGGCACTATAATTTCGTGTGTGTTGTCCTGTTTTTTGTCCTTGTGCGTGCTGAGTGCCCGTTTACAGCCTCAGCTTTTAATAGAAGTCAGAAGATTTTAAGATTTTTAGTTATGCAACTTTAGAGTTGTCATTTGTAATGATAAGGGGCTTGCCCCTGTATAATGTGACGGGTGCAAAATAGCCTAAGTGCTGACGCACCCAAAATTTAAAATTCAAATTCAAATTAATTGAATCTGTGTGACTTAAAAGAAAGCAACCGAACGAAAATCCCAGTTTGTGACTTACATGCTTTTTCCGGAAACACCCTAGATCAGGGGTTCCCAAACTTTATGAGACTGCGCCGCCCTTCATATGTCATATTTTCCGAGCGACGCCCCTGTACCAATTTTTTTTTAAAAGAAATATGTCCAAATTCAGTTTGATTTGGTAGTTTGTTTTAAGAAAAAACATCTCGTCCTGTATTTTATGATTTAATTTTAACTTTTTCACTAACTACTAACATTTGAAAATGAGACAGATTGCAGGAGCCTATATTCCAGGCTAGCTATCTGCGAAGCCTGAAGCCTAAAAAGTAAAATACTGAACAAAAATCTTTTAGAAACTGTGAATTAACCTGATTTCAAAAATAAAATAATGGCGACTCTAATGTTGGCAACCTGAATTCTCAGGAGTTGGCAACCTGAATTCTCAGGAGTTGGCAACCTGAATTCTCAGGAGTTGGCAACCTGAATTCTCAGGAGCTGGCAACCTGAATTCTCAGGAGCTGGCAACCTGAATTCTCAGGAGCTGGCAACCTGAATTCTTAGGAGTTGGCAACCTGATTTTTTATAAGTTTGCAACCTGACTACCTTTGGGATGGCTACGTGGCTTCCTTGAAGACGTCAAGAATTAACTAAGTCTTCTCCCTTCCTCCATAGCCTAGGACCAGCTGTCATGGTCAGCTAGTCCAGTTTTTAGACTCAGCATACGCCACTGACAGATTAATACATGAAATATGTTCTGGAAGAACAAAGACATTGAACGTGATATGTGACTGTTTATAATACACATATCAACAAATGCATGAATGTCTTTCAATATTAATTTGGCTTTCACTTGCATCTTAATGGGATGGGTGAGCTTGTTTCTCGTCACGCAAAACATCAAATCTTGGG